>NW_026692981.1:352500-375000 GCF_021218885.2 Marmota monax
AGGAGGACCGGGAGCGCAGACATCTGCTCGGGCTTGGGAACCTCGGACGGCGGCCAGCGGACTGTCCCTCCGCAAGGACGCTCACGACACACGGGAGCGAGGGTGGGGAGGGCGGAGCGACCGAGAGAAGGCGCCTTCGCCGGGAGGCCGCGGCCGGGCCAGCGCAGCGGAGCGAGGGAGGCTCCAGAGCCCGGGTTTCCACGGACCTGGACTCCAGCCATCTCGTCCTGCACCGCACGGAACCGCGCAAAAGACGACCACGTGAATGCCAGATGGGCTCAGCTGAGTCAGTAGGGAAGGCTTTGCTTCGGGGACTCTGGAGTATCCGAGAGGAGACAGATTCCTCCCCAGGGAAAGGTCAGGGAGAAGGTCACGGCTTCCGAGGGCGGTGCATTTGCCAGAACGCAAACCCGTCGTTTCAGATAGATTTTCACTTAGAAAAGTGACCTTCACGGTGGAAGCTGGCAAAGCCTGAGAGGGAAAGGTCACCTCCACCTGTCTTCCTTCAGGGTAAACAGGATACGTTTCCTTCTCTCTGTTGCAAATATTAATTTTGTCTCACTCTCACGGCGTTTGCTATTATTGCATCTTTCATTGTCTTCTAAAATGTTTATCCTCGTTGACACGGCAGTTCGTTTTGAAGTTCATTGTCCCTGAGCAGCCTTCTCTAAGAGCTGTCCCAGCATCAGCAGAATGAGCACCATGAGTCGATGTGGAATCCACAAGATTGGAGTGGGTGGCAGGGAGGGTGTCCAGCTGTCTGTCCTAACAAGGTGGTTCTGAGTCTTGAGACCCACTCTTCTAGGGAACAGTCTTAACCAAAGGAAAACATGTACTCCCCCGCATCTTTATTCTTATTCTAATTATAAGAGTGAAAATTGATATAAAAAGTGATATATAACGTTTTTGTCCCACTTGCCTAATAGATCATCACCCAAACCACTAAAACCAATACTTTGAGAGATTGTAATTACTCTGGGAAAATGTCAGCACCATTTACAGGATGGAAGCACTTATGCAGAATTTTTGTATTTGGAATTCTGTGGGAGAATCCAAAATGCTGCCTGTGCTGGTTTCTGGATTGTGAGATTATGGATTAGTTTTTCTAATTTTTCCACAGTAAGAACCAGTCATTGATATCCAGGTTGTACAGATGAATTAGCAACTGGTTAGCTGGTTATTTACTGATTGTTGCTCAGGGCATTTGCATCTGGTTGCCCTTGGACTGATCAACTGTCTTGTTCAACATACTCCACAGTGAGTTCATTCACCTAAACTTGTTTCTCAAATAATCAATGCTAGTTAGACATTGATATAATTAATAGACTCTTCCCCACACATACTTGCCTGTTGACTTTAACTGTAACTTTCAAAAATCACTTTGAAAGAACGCTGATATAGACAATAGTTATGAGTCTTTAAATACAGGTTTTCGATTTTTTTAATGTTTGGGAGCTTGCCTCTGCTTCATATTTACTCCTGCATATATATGTAGAAAAAAGAGACAAAGTTTTAAAATAAAATAGTATATCCTTTAACTCAAATGGTTGTCAATTTTCCAAAAGACTATCAATGATCACACACATGCACAGTTTAAAATTTAGGGGCTGGTGTGTCGCTCAGGCAGTGTTGGCCTAGGCTGTGGTTAGTGTTTCTGTTCATCCTCTGGGAGCTCCAGAAACCACTCAACCAATGCGCTCCCGTCCGCAGACAGAAGTGCACCTCTTTCACCAGTGTAAGAGCGTTTCCAGGTGCTGGGCGTGACTCACGATCCCCACCAGAAGCGACCTTATGAAGCCTGGTTTCTAGGAAGGCCTCCTGCTTGGTCTCCTCCTGTCAGGACGTCAGGACAAGGAACCTTCCTGGCACTGACGTTGGCATTGCTTGTTAACTCGCCAAAACAGTGTGGCATTCATCTAACTGGCGCCAATCAGGATAAGGACCTTCCCACCTGTAAGGTGAAGTGTTCCTTGTGAACTTGCTGCAACATATTTATCCTGTGATGTCCAACAGTAAGAAACATTGACAGCAAACGAGTTACTACTGGTAGATGTGGCCTTTGGCAGAGCTAAAGCTTGGCACAGCTATCTATCACCACGAGCCAGGTGAGTTTCAGGTAGTCGTGGCCGAGTGGTTAAGGCGATGGACTAGAAATCCATTGGGGTCTCCCCGCGCAGGTTCGAGTCCTGCCGACTACGTTCCCTCTTACTTCCCTGTAGGAAGGAGAGAGGATAATTATGTTAATAGTCTCCCCCACAAGACAGTCGCCGGGTTTTCAATCAGTTTCCTTTCAAACTTCCCCCATCTTCCTATAACCCATAAGAAAGAACAACGGATATAGAACACATTGGGCTTCCCCAACCTGCTTTCTTGTTTGTTGTTGTTTGCTTTTTATTCATTTATTTTTTTAAATTTTTTTTTGGCGTGTGTGCATGTGTAAAGTATTTGGACCGTAATTACTTTTCGCAATACTTTTCTCACCCTCTCCCCTAGCCCCCAAGGAAAGCCCAGGTATGATGATGCTTTCTTGCTACCTGCAGTCACCCCATTTGAAAGGCATCCTTTCCTTGACAAACAAAACAGGCTCCGCAGAACTGCTCTCTGTCCCATTCCCCATTCCTGCAGTACTCATCCACGCAGAAAAGGGGATTCCGGAAAACCCATATCAAACACAAGAAAGCAAGACTCAGCTACTATCCCCAGACCAATCTAAATTGGGCATTAAAGGCTATATACTACACAGGTTAAAAAAAAAAAAAAAGGGAAGCAATTTTTTTGTAATTCAATAAGAAAGAACCAACCCACGTCCCCACACCAAGTGGTCCTGTCCTGGGGTCCAGGATGGTCGTGGTTAGAAAAGGGCAAACTCCAGATGGGACTGTAACTCACTGGAATAAGAACCAGCCCTGGTTTAGGTGCAGGAGGCCCCGTGTGATTGACACAGCCAGGACCATAATACTTGGAGTTAAGAGCTTGCTTCTGTCTGCATTCTGCAAGAAAGGGAAAGGGCCATACACCGAGGACCTTTTCTCAGCGGTCTCCCAGCAAGCTTTGAGAAGGAACTAAGTAGAGATTCCAACCACGCTCCAAACACCTGGGCTTCATTCTCTTCTGCCAGACCTACAGGGGTTTCATTCTAGGGTCTCAAAAGTGCACTGTGGGGAAACTGCACCCCATGAGCCGTCAGGAGAGAAACTGGAGGAGCTGGTTCCACTGCATCTTCAGCAGAGGCGAGGACACTTGACGCCTCCTGATTACGAGACCGCCGTTAATGAGTCCTATGGCTACATTTCAAAGGCGGTACTGCTATTTCGAAAGCAGCTTCATGCCTAAAGTCATTTTGGTGATTTTAAACCTCCTAGTTAAATCAGATTATTCAACATGGAAGAGCATTCAGAAGGCAGCGATCTCCTGCCAGCCACCTTTCCCTCTCCCTCCCCCCACTGCAGCCCCCATCTGACACAGTTTTTGTGAACTCCTTAAAAATAACTTTTTCAATTGTATGTTTTGTGTCATGGGTATCTTTTTGTGAAAAAAATATTTTTTAAATATCTATCTATATATGATATTGATTTGAAAAGGGCAAACTCTACAAAAGTTGAGAATCTCTTACCTAATTCATGACCTTGAAGCAGAAGGGAGAATTTTTTTTTTTGAGAGACAGAAAGAGAGAGAGAGAATTTTAATATTTATTTTTTAGTGGTGGACACAACATCTTTGTATGTGGTGCTGAGGATGGGCCGCACGCATGCCAGGCGAGCGCGCTACCGCTTGAGCCACATCCCCAGCCCCCTGAAAGGGAGAATTTCCAACTGCTTTTTTGTTAGAGTCTGTAAACAAGTCAAAAATAACACCTGGCCCTTTGCCAGGGGAATGTTAGAGTTCATAAACAAGTCTGGATGGTGCCTGGCAAAATGCCAGAGGGAGTAGTTTGAGAAGTAACAAAAGCGAGCCATTAAGTGTGGAGATTCCTGATTGGTTGACTGATGTATCTAGTTTATGCTAATTAGATAAGCTGTGTGGAATGTATAAATACTGCTCCTATCCTGCAATAAACGGCTCCCTCTCCTGCTGTATCAAGGTACACAAGTTGTTCGTCACCCCCCGGTTATTTTGCAGCCAGCCGGACTCCGGCACTTTTTGTTGTTGAGAAAATGCATAAAAATATGTATGCAAGAAGTACTTCCTGGGGCTGGGGACATAGCTCAGTTGGTAGGGTGCTTGCCTCGCATGCACAAGGCCCTGGGTTCAATCCTCAGCACCACCACAAGAAAAAAAAAAAAAAAAAAAAACAACAGTACTTCTTTAACTGTTAGCAGTTGTTCTATATTGGGCCAAGCATCTGTGCCTAGGTGACAAGGCTGCATATACCCCCATTGCACCCTGGGAAGTTTTTTTGTGAGCATGTGTGCTGCCTGGCAGGGTCCAGATATACTTTAGGCTCATAGACCAAAGCCGACAGATGCGGACTTAGAGAAATAATTTTCGAGGCCTCGTGGAAGCCATGCCCCTAATTGCCAGACTTGATCTTAATCCTTTCTTTCCTATTATTGCTTTCCAGTATAAACCACCTCCTCTAATGAATGGGCCACAAGCTGCCCTTGCATGGATTCTGTAGGTGGGAGGTGATGGACCCACATTTTCCTGGAAACTGAAGTTTTCATTTTTAGTGTGCATTCCACCCTCTTTGTGCTCCTCCTGCGCTACTGACCACAAGCCACTTCTCCAAACTCTCCCTGAGCGGGCTTATTTACGTTTGCAGAATATTCCTAATGGGCACTAATATACAAAAGAACTGGCACTGTGCTCTTTGTTCACTTTTGTTTCTGCAGCAATCACACAACACTTTGCCTACCACAAAAACAAACAAACAAACAGATAGATAAAACTCTTTGTAGAAAGAATAGCTTCTCAGAGCTCCTAGTACATTTGGTCCATAATTATAATCTAAATCAGCTGACAGTTTCAATCCGAATTCTTTCTCATCTCAATATCCTTCCCTTTCTAAATTACATTCTCTCTTAGAACAGCTCAAAACTGTGACTGGCCACAGTCCATTAACTGAGTCTGAGGGGCAGTTCAAAACTGAAGGATAGAAAATTGTATTTCCAATTTTTGCAAGCTTTGGCTTTTAAATTCCTACTGCATAAATTACTTCTTCTGTGCATACTCTTGGTCTGTATTTATGTGAGATGCAGTAAAATGCTTACTCAATTTTCTAGCTTGTACATATTTATATATTGGTAATGTATAAGGGACCAGAGCCTGTCCTATCTAGAAGGTGGTCACCATAAGTGTGTTGGATGGAATTAAAGTTTCCTGTGAGCTTAAGCTAAGGTCATAAGTGATCTTTAAATGCCCCCCCCCCACCTCCTTGAAACCACTGGTAGGAATGATTCAACTCCCTTGTTTGATGTGAGCTTTTTAAAATCCCACTTGTCAGGAATTCTTTCTACTGTCACTCTCCAAGATGTAAATGGACCAAGTTGTTCTAAGGAGATGTGAAGGACCTCCTATGAGGTGTGGGAGACTGTGGCATTTTCCTCTGCTAAACCAGTGGCCACGGTTCATTAAATCACCCAGCTCAAGTTTTTACCAAGCAGCCACAGAGAGTCGCATATTTGGGAATATCTCCTTTCATAGTATCAGTAATCTGCAATGCAGCAAAATTATCTTTGCCCCATGGCCGTGGAATCCACTGGAATCTAGCTGGGTCGTTCCAAATCCTGCATTTGTGATTCTTCAGTCGTGTAAAGGCCACTTGCTTCTCCCGACAGCCCTTCAGGTTGACAACCTAGGATTGTTCCTCCCTCCTGCATCTCCTTTGCCCTCGGTGGGACAGTGAAGGCCACTCCTTGATTCAGCTCGCGTACTTCTGGTACCAGGGGCCTCATCCTGCCTGGAGCCTGCAGGAGCCTTAAGAGAGCTGCCAGAGAGGAGTTCAGAGCTGTGGTCTCACAGAAGAACTGTGCTCCAAACTGTTGGAAAAGAACCCCCTTCATAAAACCTGCAAGGCCTTGATCTTCTCCGTGGGGTAGATTAGCGGAGCCACTGGAGTTCCTGTGGTAGTACCCGCAGCCAGCCTTCCAGGGAGGAGGAGAAATGGAGAGTTAAAAGGTAACTAGCAGAGGATGGTTTCGATCCATCGACCTCTGGGTTATGGGCCCAGCACGCTTCCGCTGCGCCACTCTGCTCACGGGGAGCGCCGGCAGGAGTTCTCCTAATCATCGCTCCCCCGTCCAACGCTTCGCCACTCAATTCGACGGCTTCCTGCCGCGTTCCCTCCGCTCCCAGCTCCGCGCGGTCCTTCCCAGCCCACACCACGTCATTCTCGCCTTACTACCCCGCGCAGTCCGCAGTCCTTCACGAGTTGCCAAGTCGGAAGTTCTGTCCGCAGGAGCGGGTGGACACGCTGAGGCCCCCTCGTGGTTCACCGGACGGACGCCAGCCCTTTAGAGACTGTCCGCCGTCGGTCTGTCCGGCCAGCCCTCCTGGTGCCCCTCCGCCCCGGGCCCCTGTACCGTCCCGCGCTCCTCCTCCGCCGTCCCCGACGCGGAGAGCAGGAGCCGCCTCGCTGCAGGCCTCGACATCCCCAGAAAGCGATTTAGACGGAGCCCTAAAAACGGACCGTGTCCCGGCTTCTCCCGATTCCCGTGACTCACCCAGTGTCGCCTGTGCCCGTGGTGACCTTCCTTCACACTGCTGAGCGACAGTCGGTGGCATGGCTGTCCCAGAGTGTGACCTTCAGGCTGTCACTGAACAACCCTTCCATCTGGGCTCTTCCGACGGCGAGACATTATGGTAAAGCTGCTGTGCAAACACCACGCACAGAGTTCCGTGGAGACTCGGGTTTCAGTGTCCCGAGGACAAGTGACCGAGAGAGCCGTGGTCGGGTCGCACGGTAGCTTCGCGCTGGGAAGGAGCCTCGCGGGCGGCAGCTGCGCTCTTTGCCATGCTCCCGGGGCGTGGGACGCTTCTGTCCGGCTGCTCTGCCGGGTGCACGGCGCTGTCGGGCGTGGGGACCTGAGTTTTCCCGTGGGCGGATGATGTCGGACACTGCGCTGTGCCTCTGTGCCACCTCCAGGTGCTCGCCAGCGAGATCTGCGTCTCCTGTCGTCTTGTACCTGGGCGCTGGTCTGCTGTCAAGTTCTGAGAATTGTGCGTCCTTTCCTGTTCTCGGTCAGACAGTGTGGGCTGCAAATAGGGTCTCCCACTCGGTCCTGTGTTCTTTCAGCGCTTACCAGGACCTTTTTGGAGTAAAGGTGTTGAATCTCGATGTTGTCCGATTTATCAACCTCTCCTTCCAATGACTGGGCTCTTGGTATCAAATCTAAGGACTTCATCTGACTGTAGAGTCGATGTTTGTGTAAGGAATGAGGTTTGGTCCATGGGGGTTCTACCTGTGCTTTGGTCTGTCTGTGGATGTCCAGTTGTCACTACACCATGTAAAACACTACGCTCCCTCCTCTGATTTTTTTTTTTTTTTTTTTGCAAAAGTTATGAATTTATTCACACAAAACACGTGTCCCTCTGCAGGGACAGGTAGGGCACTGTGGTGTCCCCAGGGTTTCAGTGATATTCACTGCTGTGTTTGCACCAGTCCTGGACATCCTTGTGACACACAGGGAAAGCTGAAGGTGTGAAGGTTATGCTCTGGTTTCCTCTCCGGGTTCGATTCCAAAACTCCAGGCTCGTAGTCGGCAGGATTCGAACCTGCGCGGGGAGACCCCAATGGATTTCTAGTCCATCGCCTTAACCACTCGGCCACGACTACGCGGGGCCCTCCGCCGTCTCCACCGATGAAACCTCGTGAGCCTGGGCGGTGGGGCGCCGCTCGACCCCAGGGGCTCCCGGGGCTGAGGCCCGAGGGTGGGAAGCTCCAGGGCAGCCTGGACAGATGAGCCTGGCCCTGACTTGAAATAGAAAGTAAAGAAGGGTGGGGAGGTGGCTCTGTAGGCCTGGTTCAGTCCTTGACCACCAGCAAAACTCGACCTTCAGATCTCTCTAGAGGTCGGTCGTCTGCGTGTTTTTGCAGACTTGTCCCCTACTTGTCGCTTTATCCCGGGAACTGGAAGGACCCCTCCCCCGTGGGCTGCAGGAGCCGAGCTGTCGCCTGTCCCGGCCCCTGGTGCAGATGGTTGAGCCACATTTCGGCGTCCCCCGCAGAACCTTAGGCAGCGGCAACTGTTTTAAACACCCGAGAGGTCACAGTGACCTCTGGAACCTCCGCTGGGTGCAAAGCTGAAGGACACTAATCATCCTGCTGATGGGAAGTACGCAGAGAGCTCTCAAGGGAAACCACCCAGCCCAGTATGTGGTTCTCTATTAATGGTGTGAAAACAGTAAAAGTCATGTAGATATGCATCTTTAAACTTAAAAAAGGCATGCCAGAGGGTTTCAGTGTGTGCTGTGGATACAAATCGAATAGAAAGCACTGGGATACGCGAGAGACTTAGAGTTCACAACACAGGCTTCCGTATGTCTCGAACTCTACGAGGATTTTTCACCTACAGGTTTTCCCTATCGGTGGAGTACTAGGAGGAGAAGGCTGGCCATACGGTGATTGTACATTCAGTAGTTTGAGAAACTGGGGACTGTCTTCCACTCGGATGCCACCTGCGGGAGGGGAAGTGGTGGTTTCTATTTCTGCATGCCCTCACGACACCTGCGGCTGAATGACAATCTGACGGGGTACCGCCTTTGTGGACATGAAGGGACATTTCGCTGTAGCTTTGATTTGAATTCCCAGGTGACTCACAATACCAATCCCTTGATCTATGTAGATCTTCCTTTGAGAAATCTCTTCCTGTCTCTTGCCCATTTTTAGCCGGTTACTTATCTTTTATCGTCGAGTTGTAAGAGCTCTTTGTATATTGTAGACGCCAGACCCTTGTCAGATGTGATTTCCACACGTTTTCTTCCATTCTTAGGGCCATCACTTTCTTGATAGTGTCTTTTAAAACACGAAAGTTAAATTTTGATGAAGTCGACTTTATGTATTCTCGTCTGTTTCTTGTGCTTTTGGTGTTAACTCCAACAAGGCTACCAAGTCTTAGGTCATGAAGATGTACCCTATGTTTATGAATATTAGCTATTACATTTACTGCCTGACCATTTTGAATTAGTTTTTGTAAAAGGTGTTAGGTAAGGCCAATTTCTTTGTTAACTAGTGGTTACTCAATTTTGTCAACTTGTTGAAGAGTTTATTCTTTCTGCCACAGGGATCTTGGAACCTTGTCAAAACTCGGTCCACCATAGGCTCATGGCTTGATTTCTGAACTCTCAACTCTCTTCCATGAAGCTACGTGTTCATCCTTTTCCTAGTGCCATGTGTTCTTGACTATTGTTTTGACATTAATTTTGAGATTTGGAAGTGTGAGTCTTCTTAGTTTTTTTCTTTCTTTTTAGTTGTTCTTGCTATTCTGGTTTCTTGAAATTCCAAATAATTTTCTTAAACAACTTGATAACTTCTACCAAAAATTTGCTGAAACTATGATCATTTTACGTTAAATTTAAAGTTAAATTTGAGGAATATTGTCATCTTTTTATTTTTTTAATTTTTAGGTGGATGCTACATCTTTATTTTATTTTTTATGTGGTGCTGAGGATCAAACCTAGTGTCTCATTCATACTAGGTGAGCAGTCTACCACTGAGCCACAACCCCAGCCCCAGGAATAGTGCCATCTTAACAATATCAAGTCTCCAGCTCCATGAACATGGGATGTCTTCCTTCATTTCAATTTTCATCAATTTCTTTTATCAGTGTTTCAGAGTATAAGTTTATACTTCTGTTGTTAAATTCATTTCTGGACATTTTATTCTTTTTTAGCCTATTTTAATTAAAAGTGTTTACTTAAAAATTTTAAAAAATATTTTTCTTAAATTTTTTTTTAGTGGCCAATGGATCTTTATTTTATTTATTTATTTTTATGTGGTGCTGAGGAGTGAACCCAGTGCCTCACACATGTTGGGCAAGTGCTCTACCACCGAGCCAAAACCCCAGCCCCCAAAATATTTACTTTTGACCCTTTTTTCCCTTCCTTATCATATAGTATGTAGATGCCTGAATCCTTTCACAGTCATTTATAAACATGTCAGGGATGAAGTTTGCTAGTATGGTTTAGGTAGACAAAACCAAAACTAAACTAAAACAGGCAATAAAGCTGAGAAAGAAACAATTTATTTGAACTCACTGGATCCAGAGCCCATGGTGCTAACCATTACAGAGTGGAACTAACCTGGTTAATCTGTTTCCTACAGTTCATGATGTCAAAAAACTCACTCTGAATGGACTGACCCATGCACTCGAGTGCTGGGGCAGTGTTAGGCAAGGCACAGAGCATTTCCCCTGCCTCGGGCTCTAGTGTCCACTAGGAGAGATACTCTATAAACATGCAAATAAGTTGTTAGAGTCTGTAAACAAGTCAAAATAACACCTGGCATTTTGCCAGGGGAATGTTAGAGTTCATAAACAAGTCTGGATGGTGCCTAGCAAAATGCCAGAGGGAGTGGTTTGAGAAGTAACAAAAGCGAGCCATTAAGTGTAGAGATTCCTTATTGGTTGACTGATGTATCTAGTTTATGCTAATTAGATAAGCTGTGTGGAATGTATAAATACTGCTCCTGTCCTGCAATAAACGGCTCCTACTCCTGCTGTATCAAGTACACAAGTTATTCGTCACCCCCCCAGGTTATTTTGCTGCAGCCGGACTGCGGCAGATGGTGGCCCGTTACGGGGAGCCCTGGGACACTCGGGGGTAAGTGACGAAAAAAAGCTGCCCGTCCATAGATAGGACGGGAGCAAATCTGCTCGTCCCTAGGCAGATAGGGCGAGAGGAAAAATGACCATTTCGAGAAAATGGAGAAGATTGATACAGTATGTTTGTGTCTTGTTTTGTCTCAGTGTATTGTATTGTCTTTGTGATGAAAATATGGAAGGGGTGTTAAGTAAATTACTAAGGGAAGAAGGCACCCCAGTGGAACCAAGAATAGTTAGGGCATGTGTTGATAGAAGCCCAGGAACTCTAGTCAGAAAGAAACAGAAAGTTCAGAAGAAGAAAGATTATCAGAGGAAAAAGGATTATCAGGAAAAAAGTTGCAGCAAAAGGCTATTACTGAATACTTTTCGTTACCGGAGGGTGCATGAATCGGCGCTGCATGAATCGGCGCTGCGGCTGCCACATGCGCGAGCTGGTCATGGAGCAGCAAGGGCTTTCCAAACGGCGGCAGCCGGCTCTTCCACTGCTGAGAGCCCAAATCTAGACCTGACTTGGAGGCACAGTCTCGCAGGCTCTTGCTCCCTGTGCCCAGTAGCAGTTTGAGTCCGGGACTCTCCCCAGGGCCATCTGGGGCTACCCGGGACGCTACAGCCGCAGAAGACACTACTGGTGTCCCTGATGTTTGGTCATTTCCAAGACCAGTAACTACAATGGTTCTCCCACACCTGGAAGCTAATGAGTAATGAGCACTATTAATGCTTATTTCAAATGCAAAAAAACCTTGATATAATGTACTAAATTGTTCAGAAGGTTGTTTTCTTAGTAGAATGCTACAGGATTTTCTTTAGCCATCCGGAGTTCCTGCCTTCGTCCCAGTGCCGGTAAAGACCAAGGTGGAAGAATTCCCAGTGTTGCTGAGAACCGGACTGAGATTTCAGCTGAGAACCGGACGAGACTTCGGATCAAGCTAGCTGCCTGCAGAACTTACCTGGACTGTGATTTAAGCTAGCTGCCTGCAGAACTTACCTGGACTGTGATTTAAGCTAGCTGCCTGCAGAACTTACCTGGACTGTGATTTACCTGGACTGTGAGTTAATCTATCTTTGCAAATGGTGTCATTGCTGGTAAAATTTTTCCAAGGGCTTCTTACATGGAGCCATGGAATGGCTTGGTATTGTGACATTTTGTATCCTTCCTTTCTGTTAGTAACAGGTTATTTATGGTGTTTTTGTAAAAACCACTATGGTCGTTATTTAAATTAAACAAAAGGGGGAAATGTTAGAGTCTGTAAACAAGTCAAAATAACACCTGGCATTTTGCCAGGGGAATGTTAGAGTTCGTAAACAAGTCTGGATGGTGCCTAGCAAAATGCCAGAGGGAGTGGTTTGAGAAGTAACAAAAGCGAGCCATTAAGTGTAGAGATTCCTTATTGGTTGACTGATGTATCTAGTTTATGCTAATTAGATAAGCTGTGTGGAATGTATAAATACTGCTCCTGTCCTGCAATAAACGGCTCCTACTCCTGCTGTATCAAGTACACAAGTTATTCGTCACCCCCCCAGGTTATTTTGCTGCAGCCGGACTGCGGCAATAAGTGTAGCAAAACGTGGAGAGTCTGAAGAAACAGAGTATCACTGAGAGCATAAAGGCAGAAGCAAAGGGAAAGGCACAAATAACATTGAAATCTGTAACTTTAGGTAAATAAGACTTGAAGGTGTTGATTGGGGGAAAAAAAGTGTTTTTCAATATACAAGAAGCAACTTGTACATCCAGATCCTTGAAGTGATTCCTATTTGTTCTCAGAAGATGGAAATAGGAAAGGAAAAGCAAAGGACAGGTTGGCCATTCTGTCAGCAGTGTGGCTCAGGAAAGCCTTGGAGCAGTTTGCTTTAGGTAGACAGGTGCCTGCTCAGTCCTCAAACAGCAGAGACAGACACAGACCCAGGAGTGGGCACAGCCCTCCCCAGGAAAGGCTTCTTTCCTGGCATAGTGCCGAGTATGTTTTTTTTTTTTTTTGGGGGGGGGGGAGATGAATTGGGCTTATGCGAGACCAACCTATTAAAAGAGTTAGACGACATCTAGGGCCCGACTGTGGGTCTCGGCGGCCGCGGGGCAAGTCATGGCCGGACAAGCATTTAGAAAGTTTCTTCCACTTTTTGACTGAGTATTGGTCGAAAGGAGTGCAGCCGAAACTGTAACCAAAGGAGGCATTATGCTTCCAGAAAAATCTCAAGGAAAAGTATTGCAAGCAACAGTAGTAGCTGTGGGACCAGGCTCTAAAGGAAAGGAAAGATTCAGCCAGTTAGTGTGAAAGTTGGAGATAAAAGTTCTTCTCCCAGAGGATGGAGGCACCAAAGTAGTTGTAGATGACAAGGATTATTTCTTATTTAGAGATGGTGACATTCTTGGAAAGTATGTAGACTGAAACAAATCGCTGTTGAAATGACATCCTATGAAGCTGCCCATTCCACTGAAGTTCTGAGATCTTTCATCATGTAAATAATTTCCATGTGTCTTTTATAATAAACTGACAATTGTGGACACTGAGTCAGGGGATTCACAAGTGCTGTTGGAGACCATGGAAGCCAGACTGACAGGCCTTTCACTTCTTGTTTTCTATCCTAGTCATTAGTGGTGTGCAATTTTAGTCGCTGGACTTATCCTTTTCTTGATTGTGGGTAACACACCTCTGTTGGAGTGCAGGTTTATTACCTCGTGAAGGATGACTGATTGCTGCGTTAGTGAAGGTCAGGAGTCCCCAGGCAGTGCCCAGGCCACTTGCCGCAGCCCGGCTGGCTGCAGCAAAATAACGGGGGGGGGGGGGGTGACGAATGACTTGTGTAGATTGATACAGCAGGAGTGCAGGAGTAGGAGCCGTTTATTGCAGGACAGGAGCAGTATTTATACATTCCACACAGCTTATCTAATTAACATAAACTAGATACATCAGTCAACCAATCAGGAATCTCCACACTTAATGGCTCGCGGGTGTTACTTCTCAAACCACTCCCTCTGGCATTTTGCCAGGCACCATCCAGACTTCTTTAGGAACTCTAACATTCCCCTGGCAAAATGCCAGGTGTTATTTTGACTTGTTTACAGACTCTAACAGCCACTGTCTCGCTGATGACTTCACTTGCAGAGTCGGGACAGACGCCCCCCACCTCCAGCCCTCCTCCGGGTGAGCACGCCTGCTCCTTGTGCGAAGGCTTTCCGGCACACCAGCTCGGAGCTGTCTCGGAAACAGGACTGGTGGTTTGGGAATTTGAATCTAATGTTTCAAGCACTGAATTTTACCCAGCTGAACCACAGAGGCCTCAGTAGTGTGGAAAGGAACTACAAATAGCAGGTGAAACTTCACACTCCAGACTTTATACACGTATTTACCCAGAGATCGGGAGGGGCGGAAGGAGGGGACGAAGGACGTGGGTTTTGTGAGACAGTCTGAAATCCGACGGCGACTTCATCAAGCGGAGCAAGGAGAGGGTCCGCCGCAGGGCGTGAGGGGCTCGCGGTGGGGTTTGGGGCGATCCTAAGCGGCTCCCGGACGCCCTGCTCCGCCCTCTCATTCTCTGGCCAGGAGTTCTCTTGTCACTTCCCCCTCCTGAGTGGAAACTAAAGAGAAGCCAGTGGAAGTGCCGGTGTTTCTGGGGTCGCTGCTGGAATCGGAGCGCGTAGGCCTGGAGCGCGGAGAAGAGCGCGCGGACGGACGCGGGTCCCCAGGGCGCACGACGGGCGCCGCGCGCCTGGTAGGACGCGAATCCCGTTTGCCCAAATCGCAGCCCCATCCTCCCGTCTCCCTCCCAGCAAAGTGGTCTTGCGTTGTTGGCGTCTAAAAAACTATTAAGTGGGAATTAAACGGGGCAATAGTGACATCGCCCGCGATCTGGAGAAGCCGGGGCTGTTACTGAAGCCCGGGGAGAAGCGGTTCATTGGGAAGGGTCGCGCCGCGGTGCAGACAGTGCCGGGCTCCGACGGCCGGGGAATGGAATTTTACCCATTGAAGCAGGGCGCTCCGTGGGCAGACGAAGGGCAGCTCTTGCACCAGTGTCCGAGCGTTTCCAGGGGCCAGCCGACCCGAGCCCACCAAAATCGACCCCAGGAAGCTCCTTTTCTGGGAAGGTCTCCTGTTTGGTCTCCTCCCGTCAGGCCACCAGAGTTTGGGACCTTCCCAGTTCTGAGGCTGCCTTGCTGTCAACTTGCCCGAACAGGTGGCGTTCATCGTGCACAGGTGGACAGGCACCAGGTGGTGGGGAAATCCAGCCTTCCGAGGGAGGCTGAAGTCCGTGCAGTTACTTACCCCAGTGAGCAACGCGCTCCCCACGTAGTCGTGGCCGAGTGGTTAAGGCGATGGACTAGAAATCCATTGGGGTCTCCCCGCGCAGGTTCGAATCCTGCCGACTACGTCAGTCCGTTGACTTATTGGCTGGAGACACACCTAGTTTAAGGTCCTGGTTTTGTAACCACGAGTGGGGTAGTAGGTGCAACCATCCAGAGTTGTTGTTGTTAGAATCTTTCTCCCCTAGCCCAGTGCTGGCTCAGTTATAGATTAAACACCAGATCCCTTCAGTGTAGTGTGTCTCTTCCCAAATGCAAAATACAACGAAAACCCTGGAGTTGCTACACCGGTTTGGGCACATCCTCATCGCGGCAGGATGAGCAAGGTTTGACTCTGGCTACTATCCCCTGTGTATGCCACTAATTTGCTAATTCCTTTATTAAAGGTTTTCCTTAAACTCTTTTACACTCTTGGCACCATCTACAAGTCTCAATAAAGTAGGTGACCAATTGATCCTTTATTTTTTCCTTACATATCTTAAGAATCATTGGTTCTCTCTCTCTCTCTCTCTCTCTCTCTCTCTCTCTCTCTCTCTCTCTCTCTCTCTCTCTCCCAGCTACTCTTACCAAAGCACATACCATCATAAATAAATTCAAATGGAGAACCAATTACAATAAACCTAGTGAAGAAAGTTTTCAGGATACTCATTATGGCCGAGAACTTGTGTTGCCCAGTATGACCCTCCCACTTGCTAGCTCTTTCCTCGAGCAGAAAGGGAGGATCTCACCAGTGAAGGGCTTCTTAGAGGAGATCTCAGCAAGCCTGAAAAGGGAACTGAGGTGATAGTCTACACTCTGGTCTAAGCATTCTACTAGAGCCACACCATGTCTCCTTACAATGCACCAAATGTGAGCTGTGAGGACCCTCTGAGAGAGGAGAATCTCCAGGCCAGGCTTGAGGAAGCTCCAGGTGTAGGTGCACCTTTGGTCTCCCAGTTTACAAGATGGAGATGAGTTATTTGTACAGTCATATTTCCTGCACTCCTGCTGTATCAATCTACACAAGTCATTCATCACCCCCCCCCCCCCGTTATTTTGCTGCAGCCAGCCGGGCTGCGGCAAGTGGCCTGGGCACTGCCTGGGGACTCCTGACCTTCACTAACGCAGCAATCAGTCATCCTTCACGAGGTAATAAACCTGCACTCCAACAGAGGTGTGTTACCCACAATCAAGAAAAGGATAAGTCCAGCGACTAAAATTGCACACCACTAATGACTAGGATAGAAAACAAGAAGTGAAAGAGTTTCAGGAGGCAGTGCCAATCAACTCCTTTGGGAGTCCTAGCAGGAGCCTGTTGGACAAACTTCAGATCCATTCCGCCAACACTGATCCTTTCCAGGATCTCTGTTGAGTTCTGGGTCAGGCACTGGACTTTATCTGCACTGGTTTCTTCACACTCTGATCAGGTCTTCATCCTCCTGACCTTTCCATGTGCTGGAACTGATATACCTAGCCTAATTCTCTCTTTAGATCAGAAGCCAGCTTGTCACAAGTTATGAAGGATTCATTTCTGTTTTCTGTAAAAACATTAGGATGTCTGTGTAGCTGGCCATAGGTTGATGTTGTAAAGCTGCTTGGAATGCCTGCCCGTGCCTTGAATTCACCCATGCGCGGTTTTCCCTTGCCGCAGTCCGGCTGCAGCAAAATAACGGGGGAGGGGGGGGGTGACGAACAACTTGTGTACTTTGATATAGCAGGAGTGGGAGCCCTTTATTGCAGGACAGGAGCAGTATTTATACATTCCACACAGCTTATCTAATTAGCATAAACTAGATACATCAGTCAACCAATCAGGAATCTCCACACTTAATGGCTCGCTTTTGTTACTTCTCAAACCACTCCCTCTGGCATTTTGCCAGGCACCATCCAGACTTGTTTACTAACTCTAACATTCCCCTGGCAAAATCCTAGGTGTTATTTTGACTTGTTTACAGACTCTAACATTCCCTGACCAGATAACAACCCTTTCCTAAACCTTAGTGACGCCTCATAAATCCTGGCCTTCCCTGGCCAAACAACAACCCTCTCTGAGGCTCTAACGACCTTCATAAATTCTGATGTTGGGCCCAGCAAAAATGTAAACTAACATGTGTTATGCTCCTCAGAGTTTTGTTATCTGTAACCCCCCTTTTGTGTAACTTTTTGGGCTATAAAGCTGGGCTGCAAGGAAGCTTTGCTGTTGTCCTCGGCTCCCACAATTTTGATGGGAAAGGCAGCCCGGCCAGTCAAAATAATAAGCTTGCTTTAATTTGATTTTAATTGGAGTCAGTGGTCTTTTCTTGTGTCGTGGTCTAACAGAACTCCCACCTAGCCTATGGCTACTGAGGATGGTGCTCACCATGGGTCGGAGGCTGGCTGCCACTTATTTATGGTAACAGAGATCCAGCATGACATGACCACAGCCATGTCAATTGTAACTGCCTTGCCCACCAAGTGGCCCCAGCACACATTCCAAACCCTGTGGGATACCAAAGGGATTGAGAGTCAGCTGTGTGTTTTGCCAGCCACTCATGCCTGAACTGTTTCTCAACTGATGTAGGAGGTTCCAGTTGGCTTTGGCACAAAAATTCCTTCCTCCATCCCTGGGGTGCAGGGTTCCTCCCATCAAGCAGCTGTCCAAAAGACACTCTGACCCTATATTCCTGTAACTTGGTGAGTCCTGGATCTGTCTGGCTATGGCACTACCTGGAGACCACTTCTCATGTACTGGCACTGGGATTTCCTGAAACTGTCCCAAGTATAAAGGCACACACACAAAAATTATAATGAAAAGACACATCAGCATTTTGTCACATTTCTTCACTATGAAGATCCTCAGCAAACTATGTTTTAATTTTTTTAGGTTTGTTTTTTTGGGGTTAATCACTCATTCCCCTTTAATTTCTAGATTGACTTCATTAGTTGTTAGTGTTTTACAAAAACAGGGAATAGCCTGGCATGGTGATTTACCAGGTAGAATAACTCGATAGCATGTGCATAACCTCATTTCTATGGCATTGTTCTGTAAAGTACTACCATCCTCATTTTAGAACGAGGAAAAGGCTAAGAAAAATATTCAAATGCTCAAAATACTGAATATTAGTGTTAGAACAGCCCCTAGTTCATGCTGTTTCATGTACAGTGCTCTTTCCTTGAGGAATGAGAAAGTGAAGAAAGTCTCTGATAACTTAGGGGCCTCAGCAAATGTAACCTTACCCAAATTTCTCATAGAAATGAGGTGGCAAAGGTAGTTAATAGTGGATTCTAGCTTTTCTCTCAAGTAGCCTGAGGGATCACTCAATTGGTGAGCATTGTATTTCTCCCTAATACTCAAGAAAATCAGCTGTCATCTCTCTTTGGGCCAGGACACTGACCTTAAAAGAAGAATCTATAAAGATGACATGGAATCCACAGGCCATGGGTTAGCCAGCCCTTGTTCCAGCACTTGGCTTCCTCCAATGAATGCATAGGGTTACAAGATGGTAATGGCTATAGGTGGCAGGTGGCTCACATGACAGATCTAAAACTTCAGAGGTTACCCTTGGAAAGATATCAGACCTAGGAAAGAAGTAGTAGAAAATAGAAACTAGTCATGGCAACCAGGGCTGATAGGTGTTCTTCAAGTATAGTTCAAAGAAACGGAAGTGAATTTCCCTCTAAATATTGGCTTTTTTTTTAATATTCTAGACAACAGTGATAGAAATGGTAGGCGTTGAAATGGAACACAAATTGCAATCACATGGCTTCTCTTTTTCCTTTATTTTCTTCTAGGCTCCTTCACTAGATACACCAGACATGAATTTGCAAAGCAAAGTCTAGTAGCACAAGGAATTAGTGGTGATTTTGCTGCACAAGGAATTAGTGGTGACCTACCTATCAATCTGGGTTTTATATCTATGCGGCTTCGTAAAATGACTCACTCTCTCTAGGCAAACAGATATATGGAAAACTATGAAAAACTCTTCCCTCTCATACCTTTTAGATGCTTTCGCTCCTGCATGAAGTGAAGTCACTACATTTTATAAAGAAATCAAAGGAAGCTCTTCAATTCAAAATTGTTCAG
The DNA here is from genome assembly GCF_021218885.2 of Marmota monax. Classification (NCBI taxonomy): domain Eukaryota; kingdom Metazoa; phylum Chordata; class Mammalia; order Rodentia; family Sciuridae; genus Marmota; species Marmota monax. The sequence goes on from NW_026692981.1 coordinate 371,600, forward strand.
CAGCAGAACATCTCCCAGGTAGGAGGAAAGGTCCCCTGAGCTCCAAGCAAGCAGGCCGTCCTCGGGGTCCGCGCAGAGGCTGTGCCCTCTCCCAGGTAGGAGGAAAGGTCTCCTGAGCTCAAACTAAGCAGGTAGTCTAGTCTTGGGGTCCACGCAGAGCCTGTGCCCTCTTATGGCTCCTGTGAACCGTAGGTTCCCGCCGATCGTCCCCCAAAAGAAAAGCCACGCCAGGTTCCACCGAGATTTGAACTCGGATCGCTGGATTCAGAGTCCAGAGTGCTAACCATTACACCATGGAACCGCCCGTCTGCGCTCGCCGTGCTCCTGCCGGATGGCACCCGTCTCCTCGCTGACGGCGCCTTCCTCTCGGTCCCGGTCCAGAGACGCGCCCGGGTTTCCGCCGCCAGCCGCAGTGGCGCTCCTCCCCCCTCCGGGGCTCCCGGTGCAAAACCCGGAACAGACCGGCTCTGGGAACCGACCTGGGGCCGTGCCCGCCCGCCTTCCCGGGTCCCCTCGGCCGCCCGCCGCGCACTGCTGGACGGGGCCGCGCTGCCCAGGTCCGCCGCCCTGCCCCCCGTCGGGGCGCACGCTCCTCCTGCGGGGGCGCGGTGTGGGGATCTTAATCTCCTGCAGGGAACTTCCCTTGAGGCCGCGTGCCACCCAGTCCCGGGAACAGGGCGTTGAGACCCCAAGCGAAGCCTTTTGTGTCCTGGTACCCAGCTCCACCTCGAGAAAGGCCGCCGTCTGCAAAGCCGAGCTGGGTCGTCGACTTGCCCGGGGCAGCGCCGTCCCCTCGTCAGACGGGCCGCCCGCGGACCCACTCGCCCGCCGAGAGCCGACGGTGAGACTCTCCCACCAGCCGGGCTCCTCAAAGGCGCCCCGAGGTCAGGACAGAGGGACGGGGCAGCAGCGCTTCCCCGTCACCAGGCCTCCCTGCGGCCCCACAGCCAGCGGTTCCCAGGACCTGCCCTCGGCCACGGCTGCAGCCTCCGGGAAAGCAGTCGAACACGCCTTCGGTGGCCAAAGCGGAAACAGCCCGAGCAACTCTAAAATAAAAAATTTGCGAAAATTAAAATACCTAGAATAGTGTTGAAATTACCCCAACTAGAAAATAACCATCTATGGTTCCTTGATGGTGAAATAAAATATTGAATAAATAAGTATGTAGGAAGAAGAGAGATTTAGGAGTTAAATGCCTATGCAGGAACATACAGACTTCAAAACCAATTCCTGCAGCATCACACCAGCAGATCTCAAAATCCCTGACTATACCCTTCAAACCTGTCAAGATCACCCAAACCAAGGCAAGTCTGAGAGTCTGCCCCAGCCAAAAGAACCTACAGAGACATATGACTGAATGTATTCTGAACAGGGTCCTGGAACAGGAAAAGGAAGTTAGGGGAAAACCAAAGAGAGCAGAATACTGCATGGACGTTAGTTAATGATGATGTATAAATTAATGTTCATGTAACAAAGCTACCCTAATAGGTTTTTCCCACATTTTAAAATTATAGTTAAACTATTATGCTTCTTGTGAGGCCATGTGCCAAACAGTCCTCCGAGAGATGCCCTTTGCATCTTGGTACAGCTATATTATGTAATTGCATATTAATATACTACATGATGGCATATTAATTTAAAGCCTTAAATAATAGGGAAACAAATAATAGGGATATTTTAGAACCCTGTTCTAGCTTCCTAAGTAAATAGAAACTGTTCTTCTTGGGAATAAAAACGAAAATATGACCGACATTTTGAACATGATTTATTAAGTTTCTTCAACGTGGTCTCAGAATTCTGTCTTGTTTGTACACGTCTCTGCTCCTTTTGCGAATGAGACATGTTTTGAGGCATGTCTACAGACCAGTGGCATAGCCTGCAGACCGACACTGTGCTCAGAGCACACACTCAGAGTGAGGAAGGAGAAGTTTGAGCTCTGCCAAGCCTGTGCTCCCAGCTACAGACTCAGGACAGAGCAGGGCTGACCTACCCTTGGAGACTGTGGCTGATAGTAGTGGGGTGCTGTCTAAAAGTCACCCCTCCCCTGGTGTTAGGGGACACTGAGGGGTGGGAAAATAGCCGCCTAGACAAGTTGAGAAGCTCAAATAAGAATGAAAACTGGATATATGAGTTTTGGCAGCACCTGCAGGTGTTGCTTAAAATGGAGGCTTGTGGTACACATTCACAATGGAATGTTACTCAGCCATAAAGAAGAATGAAATTCTGGCATTTACCGGTAAAGAGATGGAACTGGAGACTATCATGCTGAGTGAAATAAACTCCCCCAAAACCAAAGGCCAAATGTTCTCTCTGATATGCAGATGCTGACTCACAATGAGTGGTAGTGGGGTGTTCACTGGATAGGACAGAGCAGAGTGAGGGGAAGGGGAAATAGGATGGGAATGGGAAAGACAGTAGAATGAACCGGACATAACTTTTCTATATTCATATCTGAATACATGACCAGTGCAACTCCACATCATGTACAACCACAAAAAAGGGAAGTTATACTCCATGTATATATAATACATCAAAATACATTCTACTGTCATGTATAACTAAAAAGAACAAAATAAAAATTTTCAGAAATAAAGATAAACAGGGCTACATTCTTAGTGGTTGCAGGCCTCTGGATTCAATCTCCAATACCCGCCCCCCCACACACACACACATAGAAGAATTAGTCCTCTTCAAAAGTCTGAGTAGTTAGCCAGACATAATGTTGTACACCTGTAATCCCAGTAGCTTGAAAGGCTGAGGAAGAGGGATCCCAGGTCCAAAGCCAGCCTCAGCAATTTAGCAAGGCCCTAAACAATTTATGAGAACCTGTCAATAAATAAATAAATAAATAAATAAATAAATAAGACTAGGGATGTGACTCAGTGTCTAAGCACTCCTGAATTCAGTCCTGGTACAAAAAAAAAAAAAAAGTTTGAGCAGTTAGAAACATCTGCACTTCCTGTGTGAATCTATTTCTAATGAGATACTGGTATTTTTTAAAAAATATTTATGTTTTTGTTGTAGTTGAACACAATACATTTATTCTATTGTTTATTTTTATGAGGTGCTAAGGATCGAGCCCAGGGCCTCACATGTGCTAGGCCAGCACTCTACCGCTGAGCCACAACCCCAGCCCAAGACACTATTTTGAAAACATACCATAGCCGGGCATGGTGGCCCATTCCTGCCATCCCAGCTACTCAGGAGGTAAAGTGGGGTGCAGGGGACCTGGTGAAGTAGTTCAAAGATAAAGCACCCCCATTTTACATCCCCAATACTGCCAAAACAAAAGAGAGATTATATCATAAGATTATATCCTAGTCCCTTATCCCAGTGACTTTCAAATACTGCATGAAGAAACAAACTGTTATTTCTATTTACTGGTTTACTGTTTTGGTCCC